>NC_052618.1:26434837-26437740 GCF_016545825.1 Eucalyptus grandis | reverse complement strand
GAATCAAACTATGTGTGGACACCCATTGAACTTTTAACTTTTTTCAAATCACTATCAACATCAGTTGCACACTTTCCCTCTTCTTCTTTTTCGTTGTAGCCAGCAAGGGTTGCGGTTCTCACCTAAGTCATCGCCGGCTATAGGCAAGGGCTACTAAGCCCTCACCAAACCTGACAAGGGCAGCCTCGCCTAGGTCACGAGAGTTAACGAGCCACCCTCACTAAATCTAGCGAGGGCTGGACCCTTTTAGCCAACGACACTCGTTAGCCATAATAATACAAATATAAATAATAATATCTAGAAATTGTAAAATTTATTTTCGTTAATGCTGGTCATGCTACGTAGGACAATTGACATCCATGTAAGCGATTTCTGGCCAAAACTAGTCTAATGAACTTAATTGGTATAAATGCAAAATGTTTAAATTAACTTGATCCAATAGGAATGATTATAATAAGATTGATACAGATGTAATAAGTTTGAGATTTTTTTGGTACTTTTCCCCTCGACTTTCAATATTCCTCATTGCTTTCTCTCCTTAGATATTTCCCTGCTCTTTTTCACATGAATGTCCATCCTCCTAGCAAATTGTCTTACCGGAGCATCCAAAGGTCCTTGTTTGACATGACCGGATCACTTCAAAGGAGCTCGTTTCGGCTTATCTTTGGCCAGAATAAAGTAATGAAAATATTGGAAGCACACGAACTCCGTACTCTTTTTCTACGGATCCCACATCCATGGCCATCAATTGAATAGGTGATCGATTTTGCAAACTATAACTACCCAATCAAATGCGATTAAAGCGGTTTTGTTGGGGAAAAAAAGAATACACAAGTCGTGTACCATTTGAGTATCACAAATTCCATAACTTTCTTATGGTGCTCATTTTGACACCATGCCTTTTTAATCGATCACTTGAGTTTCACAACTTTAAAAAACTATTCAATTTGGCATCATAACTTTTTAATCATCACTTGAATGTTATCAATTTCAATGCTACATGAGATTTCCGACACTTAGATGAATTATTGAAAAGTTATGGCACCAAAGTGATTTTTTTTTTTAATTTAAGTCATCGATTAAAAAGTGACAACACCAAAATAAGCTTTGTATGAAAATTATGACTCTTGTTGTGTCATTTTCCCAATATTAGCAACACTCATGGCATTTATAGAAAGCGCAACGAGTCTTGGAAATATTTTTCGAAATCAAACATCCAAATTGAGCAAAAATCTAATCGGGCGTTCAATTTATTTGGTCTGGATGTCCGCCCTGTCTTTTATTTATCTAAAACATCTTTCTGGTGATTTGAGCATCTGGGTGCACACAATGCATTATAAATATATGTCTCGATTTCAGGCGTCCGAACATGAGGGTCCCGACGTCCATATCAAGTTGTATAGTTTGGAGACAGACTTGGCTCCTTGTTTAATTCGACAAGGATAAGAATCGACTGCAAATGTGAGAGGGCTCAAATAAGGTGCGGAGCACCTCACAGGCTTTTAAGGAGGAGAATAGTAGTGAAGAAATCGGACACCAAATACAGGTTGTACGGGCACGCAATATTAATTGCGACTGATGAGGAGTCTGTGCTATGAACGGGGGAGTAGAAAATACATAAGTTCGGTCGGCGGGTAGAGTGATCTTATGAAAAAATTTATAAAGAAAATCCACCAGTTAAATGACCGTTTGGGGCTTATAGTCACATGGATTAGGTCGGAATAAAAGCGATGTTTGAAAACCAAACTGGCAAGTCGGTTCGACCTGGTATTGATTAGGTTCACACCTCACACCTTTATAAGGTTGATGATCGAAACTGGTCAAAAGACGGAAAATCGATCCGAACCAATCATGCCAGTCAAATCATTTCAGTTTAAACCCGATTAGATCGATCCATTTTGAATCAAAAATAAATTGTATTGTGAGGGCATAGTTTGAACCTTCAACTTCTTGGAAACCACCATGTACTTTAGTATTGAAAATAGGTAGAGCTGTTGCTCCATTAATGGCAAACAATTAATATATATATATATATATATATATGCTAATTTGTTACCTTTCTCGATTAGATCGATCCATTTTGAATCAAAAATAAATTGTATTGTGAGGGCATAGTTTGAACCTTCAACTTCTTGGAAACCACCATGTACTTTAGTATCGAAAATAGGTAGAGTTGTTGCTCCATTAATGGCAAAGAATTAATATATATATATATATATATATGCTAATTTGTTACCTTTCTCAATAAAGTTATAATATGCGCATAAGTGAGATTTAACCCCATGACCTCCAAGGTAAGCAGAGACAACTCTACCAACTCAACCATGCACTTGCATTTGTGAAGTTGCCATTTATACATTATTTATTTCTCTAGCCGTCTATTTATTCAGTTCAATCGGTTGAATTGCGCACCGTTCGTCTCGTTAGTATGGCATCGGTATGGTATAAAACAATAGATAGAAGGGAATTTATCCTACTTACTCCCACGTAGTTTTGAGCTCTATAGGCTAGTTCCTACAAGAACATAAGAGCTATTTATTAGGAAATTTTTTTGGTATGAGTGAGATCTAGGGATAATATTGAGTGATACATCAATAGACAATCATACCTAAATAGCCACCGCATGAAGTAACCCTTTTTAAGAGATTACTCCATGAGAATTGAGTTGATTCATCACATAGTCTACAAGTATTCAAAAGCCATTCATGTGTTATGAACCTAATGGCTCCAAATAGGGAGACAGAAGGGGGGGAGAGCGGTGTTTGGATTTTGGGATGGAGTTTTAAAGGCATTGCTGTGTTATTCACCTAATGGCTTCAAATGAGAGACTCTAAGATCATTCGATGTGCCTTGCATCTAATGGCTTTAAGAGAGAGACGTTTGGAAGTTGGGATGGTGTTTTA
>NC_052618.1:25708533-25709737 GCF_016545825.1 Eucalyptus grandis | reverse complement strand
ATACATGATCAAATTTATTCGAGAGTTGATTGTAGATGCACTTAGCAAGAGTTGTCTTGCCTATCCCGTCCATGCGATAAATTTCAATCATTCGAGCATTGACGGAAGGACTATCTATGCGACTCATAATCTTCTTCAGCTGATCATCAAGTCCAACTAGTTCCTCGGAACAAGTAGAGGAAAATTTTCGTAACTCTCCTAGAACAGTTTCGACAACACGTTCTATCAGTTCTCCTCATGCCTATCAAGCAAAACAATGAGAGACGATGAACCTAGAGATGGTCCAAGCAAATCTAACCTTATCAACTCAGCCAATCCCTGGGAGGTTGATTTATTTGGTGGCGCTCAAGCTCTGAAGATTAAGCATCGATATCCTTTGTAGGTGTATTTTTTTAGTGATCGATAGTATTGGCTGGACAGGTTGGGTGGGCCGAACCGAGCGACATGACATGTGCCTCACGCGCGCGCGAGCAACCGCCGGCTGACATCACGATGACGTCCAGGCACGCAGCGCGCACGCAGCATTGTGGTTACTGCAGGCGTGCGCACGGCGCGTGTGACATTGTGCGCATGCGTTGCACGCGCCTGCGGTTTCCTGCTCGCACGTGCCATGGCATATAGATCGATAAAGAATAGCTTCATTTCTAGTTGTAACAATTATAATACTTCCTGAAGCAAACCAGTAACCTCCTCCAGCCAAAGCATCTAGTTGATCCTTGTGATCTATATCATCCAAAAGAATGATAACCTTTTTCCTTGTGAATCTAGATTTAATTAAGTTAATTCCCGATGAACCGTAGACACTGCATTTTTTTTTTTTTAGTATCTCAAATATTAGTCGACTCTCGTAGATACTTAATACCATGGCACTTGGTCGTTTCGAATATCTGGAAGGAAGCAGACATGATCAAATTTATTCGAGAGTTGATTGTAGATGCACTTGGCAAGAGTTGTCTTGCCTATCCCGCCCATGCCATAAATTCCAATCATTCGAGCATTGACGAAGGACTATCTATGCGACTCATAATCTTCTTTAGCTGATCATCAAGTCCAACTAGTTCCTTCGGAACAAGTAGAGGAAAATCTTTTCGTAACTCTCCTAGAACAGTTTCGACAACACGTTCTATCAGTTCTCCCTCATGCCTGTTAAGCAACAAAAACAATGAGAGACGATGAACCTAGAGATGGTCCAAGCAAATCTAAT